>NC_139345.1:217386486-217423986 GCF_055883805.1 Amblyomma maculatum
ATATTGCCCTCAGCTGAAATGATCGACTTTCCACTAAAACAAACAGTGGTCGGTCTCCAAGCTTCCGGACAGCACATGTCAGACAAATGTGACGAGGTTCTGGATAGACTGACAAAGCAGGACCAGGCTATTTCCAACACAACGGATTCATTGAGTTTGTGGATAAATCAATCCAAGGAATCGAACTTTCGCGCCTTAAAGAACAACTGAATAACCTAGTACAATCCGGCCGAAGAAGTTACCTAGAGATTCATGCGGTTGAATTTCAAAGAAATAAAAACCTGGTAGCGAAAGTGGCAAAGTTGGCAAAAACTATCGGTGTTCCTCCGCTGAAGAGCTGGATATGCTTCGCCTTCAGACAAAGAATTAGCGTGCGCGACCTATTTTGATTCGTTTTGTCTTGCGGAAAGCTAAGCGAGTAAAATTTCTCGGGCTAGTTGGTTCATAGTTCAATGCAATAAAAAGCTGCGCTAATAAGACACGGACGAAGGAAAGGCAGGACGCGCACAAACGCGGACTGACAACTTTATTTCGTGAAGAAAGCCAAGGCATATATACGCGATCTCCGCTACTATCTAATCACAAAAAACAGCAAGCGAAGAAGTGACGTGCACTAAATCAACACGAAATATCAAATTCTGCTGCAGAGATGATAAACTTAACTAGGGCCGTAAACCAAAACCAAAAAATCTTCCATTCTAACGGATTATCAGAACAACCATCAAATGGTAATGCACGAATACAACACAGTGATGCAAGACAAAACCCATGAACACCATCTTCAGGCTGGACAACGAAACATGGTATAAACACCAGGTCACACAAGCAGCTTATACAGGCCTCGTCAGATACAATACATACAGTGAAAAAAGGCACCAAGTCAGGCTAAAACCAATTGTCTAACATTCATACCAACCGCAACAACAACAAAAAAAAAACAACAAAAACAAATCGCGAAGCTATGATATTCGACCAACACGCTACCCACAACGCGGACACATGAAAGAAGGCCAAAGCAGAGCCTATACATGACCTTCCAAAAACTTAAATTCTTTTTCCGACAACAAAATAGAGGGCTTGCTGACGCAAAAGCTTGTGGTGCTGATGTAGAAGGTTTCAATTACTAGGCGCTCCCATTTGTCGTTCGAGCTAAGGTTTTATTTGTCTTTCGAGCTAAGCAAATTTGAAAAAAGAAAAGCAGAAGCGCCAATGGGGCTCAGGAATAAGCTTGTATGATAATGTAAAGCACAAAAGCTGAGGTGAGCTTCTATGATAACCTGATATCAGAGAACAAGCGCCTGCTTTGTTTGGCACGCACATGCTCTCAACGCGTGTGTTATCAGTATATATGGCAAAACGATGGCGGTGTGTTTGATGGAAGTGCTCCCGGTGGACTGGCATTGCGCATCACAAGTGAAGCTGACTTATCGAAGATACCTCCAATATCAGTAGCTTCGGATTCAGCTCAGAACGATGAAATTGCATAGGACACTTGTTAAAAGCAGATCCGTAGTTCCTGAACAGAATACAAATGCGCCACTATTGCTTGCCTTTCAATAACAGATATTATAGCTTCATTGATTTTAAATCTCTCCTAAAACGGGTTAGACTCTTCCATGTTTTGCCTTAATTCTCGGAGGTTAGGGAACAAAGTTGTTGATGTCACTATCTGCATAAATCTTCTTAAACACAAATGTGATGTTTTAGCGTTCACTAAAGCTTGGTTCACGAACAGCTTAGGCATAGTTAATATAGGTGACTACTCTGAAGTCTCCCTTTATGGAAAAAATAATGGCAGCTAGTCCGGTTGATAGTCACTATCTTCCTAACTGTCCCTCAGCTGGTGCATCATCTGGCCGAAATGAGTACAGGGAGAAACTAGAGGCTCAGCACTCCGATCCAACAAAGGCGTTTTCCACAGGCTGTGCAGCCCAAGGAGAAAAATCATATCAGAGGGTTCTTGGCCATGTTGGGCGGCCATTAGGTAACGCACACTGTGGGAATTCAAAATGAAGTCTTTCTTCAGGGTTCTTTTAGAACGTCCGAAAACAGTATTGCATCTTTGCAGGCAATAAAACAGTGTTTGACATTTTCAGGTGTATTACATAGCCGAAATCATATAGCCGACAATTAACAGAAGAAACAAAATTTTTTTTTTTTGTGAAGCCGCACTTGAACAGGTTGAACTTCGCCATGAAGTTTAAAGAAAAATGTTTCAATAGAAGGCGCGATAGGCACTTTGCGTCATCTTTTCAACCCATTATGCCCCCGACAATTAGAATAGAGAGAACAGTATAATGGAGGCGAGAAAAACATAGATATTAATTCTTGTATAAATTTTTCTGTGAAGCAGAGAATAAGTACTGTGAAGAGGAAGTAGTGCACGAGAAACATTCCAGGCAGTGCAATCGCGATCGCTGCGCGTATTGCACCTAACTGTGTTCGCTATCGCTGTGTTCGCCGCTGATCTGCCCAGTCCTGCTGATCGAGGCCTGCTGATCTGCTCAATAAACCCCCATCTTACATTTGGTGGAGGTGCCGGGTGAGATCTATCCTCTCGCCCTGGAACTCCGCAGCCACACATTACCACCTCCTGCGATGCCCGCGGATGTTAACCACCAAGCCGTACAAGTTGGCTCGGCCATCATCTGTTCTGGCTCCCTCCGCCAGCGAGACCCCGCCATCTTCAGCGGCACTGACGACCATGACGTCGAGGACTGGCTCACATCCCATGAGCAACGCGGAAATAAAGTTAAGCAACGTGATTTTCTATCTCACCGGCGTAGCCAATCTATGGTTTCAGAACCATGAAGCGGACATTCCATCATGATCCGTGTTCAAAGCCAGCTTTCGAAGCGTGCTTTCGAAGTTTTCGGCCGTCCGGCTGTGAGGAAAACTCCGCGCAACAGCGCTTGCGTGCGCGGTCTCAGCAGGTTGGCGAGAATTTCACGAGTTATATCGAGGGCGTCGTCTACTTGTGCAAGCGCTGCAAGGCATCGATGACGACGCCTTTCAGATGCTGACTACGCGAGATATCCGCATCGTCGCTGAAGTGGTCACACTGTGTCAAAGTTATGATGAACTGCGCAAACAAAAAACTCGTGCGAACACCATGCACTCTGAGTCTCTTGCTGGCCTGACAGATGCAGCTGAACATTCTGCATTCTTGCCACAAATCAAGAGCTTCATTCGGGAAGAAGTTGCTCGACAGCTTTCCCTTATGTCCTGCCATGAAGGGCCTTCCTCACACCTCGCTCCCAGTTTGCGCCAGATCATTCAAGAAAAGGCTGCTGAATCCCTTCCTCCAGCCCCTCAATCCATGCTTGTCGCTGCCCCGTTGACATATGCGGCTGTTGCTGCCCGACCACCACCTACATATGCTCCGCCGCAACCTGCCTACGTTCAGCCGCCTGCTAGTCCTGCTCGAGAACCTGCACAGTTTATTCGACCGGCTCCAAGAACACGCAATCCCTAGCGCACGACAGATAACCGGCCAATTTGTTACACTTGCAGGCTGGCTGGACATATTTCTCGTTATTGCCGACACCGTCTCCCTGTGTCGGCACCACCTACTCATGCTCTGGATACTGGTCTTCGACGCCTCAGTATTCCGCGCCTACTGAGCCTCCAGCCAGCCATAATTTCTCCCCTGACTGCTCAGCCATGTCCGACCTGCCGTTCACCGTCGCCGTGACGCCGGTCTATCTCTCCGATGCGACGTCGACAGAACGCTTCACGTGAGGAAAACTAGAGGCCGCAGTTTCTGAGGCGAGAACTGCGACCCCGTCGAACTTCACAAGTCCTCATCTGTCGCCGGCAAACCTTATTGAAGTTTTCGTCGATGTTGTTGCTGTCATGGCTGTAATTGACACTGGGGCGGCTATTTCGGTTATGGACGCAAAACTATGTACCTGTTTACAGAAAGTGAAGAAGCCGATTGCGGGGCTTTCGTTGCGAACGGCCAGCGCTCAGCACATCATCATCATCATCATCATCATCATCATCATCATCATCATCATCATCATCATTTATTAACCCTTGAAGGTCCCGTTCGGGAAATTACATAAGGGGGGGGGGGTAGTACAGGGTTGTTCAGCAGTCATACATGATCATAAATATAAAAGTAATATAGAGGTATAGAAAAAAAAATATATATATATATATACAAAAAACAAATAAGATAACAAAGACACAAAATAGAAACAGCAGGTAAAAAAAAGGTGAAAAAAGACAAGAGTAACAAATTCAGATAAGTCATGGCAGAGTGGCAAAAATATAAAACAAATTCAAATAACAGCTATGGAAGCAAAACCGGCTGGTCAGTTTGCAGGGCTTGGTAGCTGACATAAGGTACAGGAAGATTTTTTTTTTTCATTGAGATAGTCGATTAGGAGCTGTCTGAATCTAGAAGGATTAGACTCAATGACAATGTATTCGGGGAGGTTATTCCAGTTTTCTATCGCACTGGGAAGGAAGGATTTATTGAAGGAATTGGTGGAGCCATGCAAACGCTGTAAGCTTAGAGAGTTAAATAAACGGCGAGATGATCGTACCGGAGCTCGTAGAAGATTTTCTCGAAGTGCTGGAAAGTTAAAGTACAGTTTGTGAAAAAAAAAAAGAATAGAAATTTTTCTGCGGAAAGCTAACGATTTGAGACCGAGAGATGATTTCAAGACTGTGATGCTGAACTGCGATTTGTACTGTGAGGTGATGAAGCGTGCTGCCCGATTCTGAATGGCTTCGAGTGAGTCTATCAAGTAGGTCTGGTGAGGATTCCATATTGTTGAGGCGTATTCTAGTTTAGTTCGAATGTACGTTTCATATGCTAGTTGTCTGGTGGCTGCGGTGGACATGGAAAGTGATCTCCTGATGAATCTGAGTGATTTGGAAGCACTAGCACACAGTTTGAAGATGTGGTCAGCCCAAGTTAAGTTGGTCGTTATTTCGATGCCGAGGTACCTGTATGAATTTGTTTGAGAGAGCGCTATGGAGCTCAGGGAGTACGAGAAATGAAGAATGGAACGTTTACGTGAAATGTGCATGAATTTCAAAATAACGGCTTGAGGGGCAAGTTGGTGCATCATCGTATTCAGATATGTGGCGCAAATAAACACAAACACAGGAGAAGATACACAGCACACGCGCACACTACCAACTGTAAGAAGAACCGGAAAACACTTCCTCTTCTACACTCAGGCACATCTCAACATCCTCTTCTTCTCATTTTCCTCTTCTTTGCCCAGGGTCTTTAAGGTATCAGCGATTTTTTCTGGAATAGCGATATCCCCCAAAACAACCAACTGCCTCGGCTTTCCAGTATGCTTTTCCGTTTTTCTTGGCAGCAAGGCAACATATCGTAGCCACAAAAACTCTGTTGTCTGGGTCACTAGACGCCATGTTTCCTTCAATTTTCTTTCCGCAACCCACACAGGGTGTATTGTGTAACATATAATACGAATCCAGTCTTTGAACATCCGAATTTGCCTCCATAACTCTGATTTCAAAATTCGGCAAATCCTCTTAACGTGACCAACAGACCCCCCTGGGCAAAGAAGAGGAAAATGAGAAGAAGAGGAAGTTGAGATGTGCCTGAGTGTAGAAGAGGAAGTGTTTTCCGGTTCTTCTTACAGTTGGTAGTGTGCGCGTGTGCTGTGTATCTTCTCCTGTGTTTGTGTTTATTTGCGCCACATATCTGAATACGGTGCATGAATTTACATTTCGAGACATTGAGCTGCATTAGCCAGTCGGAACACCACTTCTGAATTCGGGTTAGGTCATCCTGTAATATTTCCTGATCTCTGCTATTGATGATGCGGCTATAAATGACGCAGTCGTCCGCAAAGAGACGGACGGATGATAAAATACCAGATGGCAAATCATTAATGAAAATTAGGAAGATTAACGGAGCAAGAACCGATCCTTGAGGGACCCCGGAGATTACTCTAGTAGTTTCGGATGCGTGATTGGAGATGACGGTGAATTGCAAACGGTTAGTTAAGAAACAGTGGATCCAGGATAAGACAAGAGGGTGAAGTGACAACAGACCTGAGAGTTTGGAGAAGAGACGCTGGTGAGGAACGCGATCGAATGCCTGGCGAAGTCTGAGTAATTGATATCGGTTTAGAAAGAAGCGTCTAGATTTAAGTGAAGATCAGTTGTGAGTTCGAATAGTTGAGTTTCGCAAGAAAAACCTGTCCTGAAACCATGCTGATTGGGAAAAAAACAACAATTGTAGTCAAGGTGAGATGCGATATGCGAGTATATTATATGTTCGAAAAGTTTACAAGAGATACAGGTCAGTGAAATTGGTCGATAATTTGAGGGGTTGGAGCGATCTCCAGCTTTGAAGACTAGTGTAACCTTGCTTAATTTCCAGTCGTCTGGAATCTGACTAGTATTAAGAGACTGGGTGACGATGTGTTGCAAGATTTGGCTCGTGAAATAATTAGTGGCTTTGAAAATCTTAGCAGGGATGTTGTCTGGTCCAGGGGAAGTGGATGTCTTTAGATTGTCAATGAGGTTTGAAATTCCCTCTCTTGAGATTGTGATAGGTGGCATAGGTGCATAAATTTAGAGTTGGCACGGAAAAAGTGCTTACTGTTGCTTCGTGGGTAAACACGGAGGTGAAATAGGAGTTAATTACATCGGAGCACTCGGATATTGGAACGTCTTGTGTTTTCAGGGAAATATTGTGCGAACTGTTTTTATTGGGCGTGAGTAAGTTCCAAAATTTCTTAGGGTTTACCCGCATTATCTCTATGAGACCGTGACAGTAAAATTTTCGTTTTGAAGATCGTAATAACTGCGTGTATTCGTGCAGGCTTGCAATGTATTTGTCCCACTTCGCAGCTCATCTCGACTTCTTGGCATTACGAAATAGGCGTTTTTTTTTCGCGACAGCTTCCTCAGTGCATTTGAGTACCAAGGTTTATTGGCATCCCCTCGAATGCAGATAAGCGGGACGTGACCTTCCATAAGCGATAGAATTGTCTCTTTAAACAGACACCAGTTGTCATTCACGGATCTGGCATGTATAGAATTTCGAAAATTATGAAAAACATTCTTCAAAGTGGGAGTTTATGCTTGTGAAATCGGCCTTGGAATAATTACGGATGTATTTAACAGACGGTTGGCGTATAGGAATTTCAATTGACAGGTTGAAAGTTATGATACAGTGACCACTTAGACCACTAGTACACGAAAGCGATTGGACTAATTCTGGATTGGATACAAGGACGAGGTCTAGCATGTTTGAGCCTCGAGTTGGGCCACACACTGTTTGAGTAAGATTAAAGCTAAGGACCAGTTCTAAGAAGTATTTTGATGGACGAGATGGTGCAGTCAAGTTATCCCAATCAATGTCGGGAAAATTGAAGTCGCCGCAGAGTATGAAGTTGGCATGAGAGAAACGAGACTACAAGTCCTTCGAGACAGAGTGAAGGTCATTAAAGAAAGAAGCATCCGTGTCGGGGGGCTCGATAGCATGCAATTAGAAAGTTGGTGCAAGAGGGGAAACAAAATTTAATACACAATATTTCGCTGTAGCAATTAATATCAACTCGAGTGGAAGAAAGGCTAGTTTTCATCAGAACAAGAATGCCACCTCCCGACGACCCATTCTGTCTCGCCGGTAGGAGTGAAATGACTGAATGTCATGCAAAAGTTCGATATCATCTATATCGGATGTTAACCAGGATTCGGTGAATACTGCGATGTCAGTGCCGTAGTCGTCGAGAAGCGCCTCAACAGATTCCTTTTTCAGTAGGTAACTTCGAATATTTGTCAGCAAAAAAAGAAATATTATTGCAGGCGCCGATTGAGCGAGAGCGCTGTGAAAGATTGGAATGAGGCGATTGTAGGGACCTCGGTGATTTCAGTAATCGCTATGGCCTTAGTTCGACAACAGAGTCCGTATCTGCATTATAAGTGAAAACCTTTTTTTCCGATGAGCAGCTTGTCAAAACGAATCTTGAAAGAGGCGTTGTTCTGTTGACCATAAGTGAAAAGTTTCTTTCTAGCTTCGCGAACCTTGGCTGAATAATCTTCCCGGATAGAAAACGATGTCTCCTTCAGCTTCGAACCAGCAAGCAATATCCCTGATTTGTCTTTGAAATGCGCTAGCTTCACAATGATTGGGCGGTTTTTGCCTACTTCGAATCGACCCAAGCGATGTGCACGTCTATTTGTTTATTTTCAATTCCAACGTCAAGCATGTCCGAGCAAAAAGAAATGACGCGTTCCTCAGATTGCGCCCAGGTTTCGCCGAATTCGTCTGTAATTCCAAAGAATAATAAGTTCGAGCGGCGCAAGCGATTTTCGGCGTCATCGTACCTGTACGTCCGCAGTTTGACATCAGAAGAAAGTTTGGTCAGTTCGGAGGTGTTTACAGATGCAGCACCATTTTCGGGGTTGTTTTCAAAAATTTTTTCAAGTACTTCGACGCGTAAAGAAAGTCGACGCACAGAGTCTTCAATGTTAGTTTGGGTAGACCTGATCAAGGCGAGCTCTGAAAGTATGGTGTTCTGGCTCGATTCTATGCGTAATATGGCCTGTGAGATGGATTCAAGGGACGGAAGGGCGTCGTTTTCAGGAGGGCCTGGGTTTCTCTTCACCGACGGAAGCAACGGATGCAGGTGAAGTTCGTCGTCTGCGTGGCAGCTCGTAGTCTCAGCAGCCAGCCAGGCGGATTCTTCGGCGCTGCACACATCCGAGGGGCGTGAACGGTAAACGTTGAAAGGTGTGATGGGGATCGTCCAGGATAAGATAGCCTGCAGTAGAAGAAAAGGCGTCTGCATGACCGGTTGATTTGCGGTGGCGTGCCCCAAATGGATCCAACGGCGCAGCGGCTTATGTAGTCGAGGAATTTCCGAGCAGGTACTGGCCCCATGTTGCCAGATGAAGGTACTCTTCACCGACGGAAGCAACGGATGCAGGTGAAGTTCGTCGTCTGCGTGGCAGCTCGTAGTCTCAGCAGCCAGCCAGGCGGATTCTTCGGCGCTGCACACATCCGAGGGGCGTGAACGGTAAACATTGAAAGGTGTGATGGGGATCGTCCAGGATAAGATAGCCTGCAGTAGAAGAAAAGGCATCTGCATGACCGGTTGATTTGCGGTGGCGTGCCCCAAATGGATCCAACGGCGCAGCGGCTTATGTAGTCGAGGAATTTCCGAGCAGGTACTGGCCCCATGTTGCCAGATGAAGGTACTCTTCACCGACGGAAGCAACGGATGCAGGTGAAGTTCGTCGTCTGCGTGGCAGCTCGTAGTCTCAGCAGCCAGCCAGGCGGATTCTTCGGCGCTGCACACATCCGAGGGGCGTGAACGGTAAACATTGAAAGGTGTGATGGGGATCGTCCAGGATAAGATAGCCTGCAGTAGAAGAAAAGGCGTCTGCATGACCGGTTGATTTGCGGTGGCGTGCCCCAAATGGATCCAACGGCGCAGCGGCTTATGTAGTCGAGGAATTTCCGAGCAGGTACTGGCCCCATGTTGCCAGATGAAGGTACTCTTCACCGACGGAAGCAACGGATGCAGGTGAAGTTCGTCGTCTGCGTGGCAGCTCGTAGTCTCAGCAGCCAGCCAGGCGGATTCTTCGGCGCTGCACACATCCGAGGGGCGTGAACGGCAAACATTGAAAGGTGTGATGGGGATCGTCCAGGATAAGATAGCCTGCAGTAGAAGAAAAGGCGTCTGCATGACCGGTTGATTTGCGGTGGCGTGCCCCAAATGGATCCAACGGCGCAGCGGCTTATGTAGTCGAGGAATTTCCGAGCAGGTACTGGCCCCATGTTGCCAGATGAAGGTACTCTTCACCGACGGAAGCAACGGATGCAGGTGAAGTTCGTCGTCTGCGTGGCAGCTCGTAGTCTCAGCAGCCAGCCAGGCGGATTCTTCGGCGCTGCACACATCCGAGGGGCGTGAACGGTAAACATTGAAAGGTGTGATGGGGATCGTCCAGGATAAGATAGCCTGCAGTAGAAGAAAAGGCATCTGCATGACCGGTTGATTTGCGGTGGCGTGCCCCAAATGGATCCAACGGCGCAGCGGCTTATGTAGTCGAGGAATTTCCGAGCAGGTACTGGCCCCATGTTGCCAGATGAAGGTACTCTTCACCGACGGAAGCAACGGATGCAGGTGAAGTTCGTCGTCTGCGTGGCAGCTCGTAGTCTCAGCAGCCAGCCAGGCGGATTCTTCGGCGCTGCACACATCCGAGGGGCGTGAACGGCAAACGTTGAAAGGTGTGATGGGGATCGTCCAGGATAAGATAGCCTGCAGTAGAAGCAAAGGCATCTGCATGACCGGTTGATTTGCGGTGGCGTGCCCCCGCAAGCCCTTAGCAGCGTGCACCGCTCGAGTAGTTATCCAGAATTGCCTTTATACGATTGAGTTCGTCGTGCTGCCAAGTTGCGCACACGCTGTAATTTTAGGCTGGGATTTCCTGTCGCGTCATGCTGCTATTATAGATTATGCTCGAGCTGAAGTGGGGTTCTCGACTTTGCCCGATGACTTACCAGACGCTGATCCACCAAATTTCTGTGCTAAAGCCCTCGTCGCCGAAGATATCGACCTACCTCCCTGCTCTTCTGGTCTTGTTCGTGTCGCTTGTGCCTCTGCTAGCGACGACACCGTTCTCTTCACACGAGCCCATACTTTCCTGCGCCGCAAGTGCCTTCCATTGCCCTACGCTATGCTCGCTATTTCCGCTGGCCTTTCCATGTTATGGGTCTCTAACCCATTTAACCCCACCACTGCTTTGCGTCATGGTGAATGCCTCGGCAGTATCCAGCCAATCGCATCTCTTCTGATCTCTGAAGAACCTGACGATGCGCCGCTCTCTGCCGTGACTGCGCTCAGCCCCCCTTCACCTGCACGCGCTCCCTCCTCTACATCCTTGTTCCTCCGTTCCATCGACGCCGATTTTCCTCCAGCGCAGCGCACTCAGCTTTTCAACCTACTACATCACTTTCGCTCCTCCTTCGACTCTAATCGCAGTTCTTTGGGTCAAATTTCTACAGTCACTCATCGCATCAATACCGGCACTCACGCACCGCTGCGACAGCACCCCTGTCGTGTGCCTGCAACCGAACGCCAGGCTATTGAAGAGCAAGTCGACCTAATGATTCAGAATGGTGTGATTCAGCCCTCAAGCAGCCCTTGGGCGTCACCCGTTGTCCTCGTAAAAAAGAAAGATGGTTCTATCCGCTTCTGTGTCGATTATCGGCGCCTTAATAAGATTACGCGAAAGGACGTCTACCCTCTCCCACGCATCGACGAAGCTCTGGATTGTTTGCAAGGCGCCGAGCTCTTTTCTTCCCTGGACTTACGTTCCGGGTACTGGCAAGTTCCCCTGGAACCGGCTGATCACCCCAAAACTGCCTTTTAACTCCCGACGGCTTGTACGAATTTACAGATATGCCGTTTGGTATTTGTAATGCTCTGGCAACATTTGAGCAGATGATGGACACCATTTTGCATGGCCTAAAGTGGAAGACGTGCCTCTACTACCTCGACGACATTGTCGTCTTTTCTCGTGATTTTACACATACCTCTACCGTCTGAAGCACGTTTTGACCTGCCTATCTGATGCCGGACTGCAGCTGAATTTGAAAAAAATGTCGTTTTGCCGCCCGCCAGCTCACCATTCTCGGCCACGTTGTCTACAACAAAGGTGTATCTTCAGATCCCGCCAAACTTCGTGCCGTAGCAGCCTTTCCCAAACCGACTTCCATCAAATATATACGTAGCTTCCTCGGGCTGTGCTCTTACTTTCGCCTGTTTATTAGAAATTTGGTTCAATTGCTGCTCCCTTGACTGACCTTCTTTCCGGCAGTTCCGACCTTTCGTCGTGGTCGCCAACGTGCGACGATGCCTTCAATGCATTACGCCGCATCCTCACGGCACCGCCTGTTCTACGTCACTTCCACCCCACAGCGCCTCCTGAGGTCCACACGGACGCCAGTGGTATTAGTCTGGGCGCTGTGCTCGCTCAGCGCAAATCAGGTTATACTGAATACGGGGTTGCCTATGCTAGCCGTACACTCACGAAGGCTGAATCCAATTACTCTGTCACTGAAAAAGAGTGCTTAGCAATTATTTGGGCTCTTGCTAAACTCCGCCCTTACCTCTATGGCCGCCCTTTTGACGTAGTGACGGACCACCATGCGCTCTGCTGGCTTTCCTCACTGAAAGACCCGTCCGGCAGACTGGTAAAGATGGGCTCTTCGCCTTCAGGAATATGATGCCCGCGTTGTTTACCGCTCCGGTCGCAAGCATCACGACGCCGATGCACTTTCCCGCTGCCCTCTTACAGCTGAGGTCGCGAGCCTTCACTCTTCCGACGATTCCCCGCCATCAGTTCACAACAATGACATGCCGTCAGCGCAGCGGCAAGATCCTCGGGTAAATTCTCTCCTCAATTTTATCTCCAATCCTACAGCTGCTTCTCCATCGCGTGCTCTTCGCCGCCATGCTTCTCACTTCGCAATTCGTGATAACCTCCTCTACCGCAACAACTACTGCGCAGATGGCCGCAAGTGGTTGCTAGTTATTCCCTGGCAGCTACGTTCGCAAATCTGTGACTATTTCCACGCTGACCCACAATCCGGTCACGCGGGCGTCTTCAAAACATACACTCGTCTCCGGCTGCGTTACTACTGGCGGGGCATGTACACCTTCGTACTCAAGTACGTTCGCTCATGCCTCACTTGTCAACGTCGCAAGCCATCTCCTCAAAGTTCTGCTGGAGAGTTACTGCCGTTATCCAGCCCACCACGCCCTTTCGACCGCGTCGGCATTGCTTTGTACGGACCGCTTCCCTACACTGCAGCCGGCAACCGCTGGGCTATCGTAGCCGTTGATCATCTGACGAGGTATGCAGAAACCGCCGCACTGCCATCTGCTACAGCGTCAGAAGTAGCTTCCTTCTTTTTTCAGCGATTTGTTCTTCGCCACGGCGCACCCCGGGAGCTGCTCAGCGACAGAGAACGCGTTTTCTTGACTGGCGTTGCGAAAGCCTTGCTCACCAAGTGCAAAATTATTTATAGAACAACCTTCGCCTATCATCCCCAGACTAATGGCCTCACTGAGCGTTTCAATCGTACCCTTGGTGACATGCTTTCTATGTACGTCTCCTCCAACCACTCAAATTGGGGCCTCGTCCTTCCGTATGTCACTTACGCTTACAATACTGCAACGCAGTCTTCTCCTAGCTTCTCTCCTTTTTTTCTCCTCTACGGCCGTCACCCCTCTGCTACAATCGACACCATACTCCCGTATCAGCCAGACATATCAGAGTATACTCCTGCTCTCAAGCAGCCCAGCATGCGGAAAACTTTGGACAAATTGCCCGCGCATTCACGGCTAACACCCAGTACCGCCGTAAATCCAACCATGACAACCAACACTCGACACCGGAATTCTCGTCTGGCGCTCTTGTGGTGCTCTTGTGGTGCTGTGGATACCTTCCAATGCTCCTGGACTGTCTTGAAAATTTTTTTGCTAAATACCATGGCCCATACCGAGTTCTGGAGCGCACCTCCCCGGTTAATGATGAGGTGGAACCCCTTACGCCGTCTCATGATCTACGCCGGCGCGGACGAGAGATTGTTCACGTCCAGCGCCTCAAGTCCTATTATGACCCTGCCGTCTTGCTCACGCCGTAAGTCGCCAGGATGTCTCCTCTGCGTCGCGTGGGTAATTGTGAAGAGGAAGTATAGTGCACGAGAAACATTCCAGGCCGTGGCATCGTGCTGCGCGTGTTGCACCTGACTGTGTTCGCTGTCGCTGTGTTCGCCGCTGATCTGCCCAGTCCTGCTGATCGAGTCCTGCTGATCTGCACAATAAACACCCATCTTACAGTACTCATAAGAAAAGCGAACTGCCAGAAAATGCACTGAATCGTAAACTTCCTTCATAAAACTAAATAATAAGGGCCGACTACCACTAAGTTGGGAGAAGGCTCGCAAAGTTAGTTTGCAGGGATGCTCTGGTAATTGGATGGAGCTATTACGGAAAAGAAGAAACAAGCAACTAAGTGTCTGGCATAGAGATGTGTCAAACCTAGTCCGCCAGCAGAAACAGGCCTGAATAGGTTATCGTGCCGCATGGGCTCAAAACTGCAGGGCCCTATGAACGTCGCAAACGTTCGGTGAATGCTTTGGATGCAATGCCTCGCGCAATGGAGTACCTGCAAAACGTAGTACTTTTTGGCTGCCAGGAACATATTACAGGCCTGTACGCAATCAAAAATTGGTAGGCGGTGCGGACCAAAAATCTGAGCACAGCTTTGGAATGCCCGAACCCGCTCTCTCTAGTAACGCCCACTAGACCTGAATGGATGAAGGGGAACTCCAAGATAAATTTAGGCGGGACACCAGACCATTCAATGCCAGCATAATGAGTCTGCATTGCTCCGTATGAACGAAACCACACCTGCATTTTTAGACCTATTTATTTGAGCGCCAAAGACAATGTCAAACTACTCAATTGTGCTTATAATTTAGCCAATGCTGGGTTTCTCAGATAATAAAAACGCCAAATCTTCGGCGTACGCAAGCACTTTGACTTCATTACTAAAGGCAACATAACCACGGATATGGTTGTTTCGCTCTAAACTCAAAGTGGCTCTAGGCCTTTTCTCCCCTGTATGCCCCCTCTGCGGGGCACCCTAAGCAGACTTTCATCAAATCCTCTACATGTGCTCTGAGCTCCAGCCACCCCGCAATTTGCAACTAACAGACATAGAGCGATGGGAGATCTCGGTGTCCAGCTCAACCCAGCTGCACAAAAGAAGCTGGTGGGCTGGGCTCTAAGAGTCGCTGAGAGCCACAAGCTTCCGGCCACCCTACGCGATATCGAGCCGACCCATCAAAACAATCAATAAGGCTCAAGATTCAATAATCGTTTTCACCACCACCACCACCTAGGTAGAGGACAAGGAGTAGCGGTAAGATAGTGCAGCCTTGCTTGACGGATGATCGAATTGGCACAGGCTCTGAGAGGTGACCATTAGCAATCAAGTGAGTGGAACAGTTGTAATAGGGTTGCCCCCCTCCCCTTATTTTATTTATTTATGAAACACTGCGGGCATGTCGCATGTCCAAGCAGGAAAGGGAGGGTACATAAGTGACAGTATATTAGACATCAGCAAGCGCAAAAAAGGCCAGCAATAAGAGCAACCAGTTATACAATCTATGCAATAATGTAAAATAATACAGCAAGTACATGACGCAATGAGACAAAATAACAATATGCACAGCACCGAACAGCTACACTACACCAATCAAGGGGGGTGAAAGAATTGGAAACTGGGGGCTAGGGCATTCCATTCATACACTGTTCGTGGAAGAAACGAGTATTGTTATGTGTCGGTGCGCGCAAAAATGGGTGCTTTACAGAAGCTGTGCTTATGGCGTGAGGATCACGTGAAATCTTTGGCGATATAGTTTTTGTGTCGGATACCCAGTCGAGAGAAATATAGTGACTGCGAGAACCTGAGAAGCGCTTTCTTTGTTCTTTCTACCAGTGGTTACAATTCTGCAAGCTGGACCATAGCGGCCGGGCGGCTATACCGATTGAAGATAAAGCGAGCCGCAAGACGTTGTATTTTTTCAAGTTTTTTGACGTCGTCTGTTGTATAGGGGTCCCATGCGATGCAAGCATATTCGAAGATGGATTTGTATGCTTTCAACCTCAATGCGCTAGTACAACTGGTCACACGAGACTTGAGCAAAAAAAAGCTTCCTAAGGGCGGAGGATCATGTATTGTCTATGTGATTTGTCCATTTGATGCAGGAGGATATTGTGACACCAAGATACTTATACTCATTTACCTCTTTGACTGCATTATTATTGATATAGTATTCAAACTTTAATCGGTCAATTTTTTTACTCACATGAATAGCAACAGTTTTATCAAAGTTTATAACCGTTTCCCATTTGTCGCGCCAGTTTGCTAGCAGCTGTAGGTTAGAGTTCAAAACGAACTGATCATCAACTGTTTTGATTGATTTAAAATGAATACAGCCATTAGGAAACAACTTAACGCCCACAAGCTTTGACGGGATCATTTATATAAATATTCAACAGTACTGGACCCAAGACCGATCCCTGAGGCACACCTGAGTAGAACTCTAAGAAGCGAGAATTGGCTCTATCGATGTCGACAAATTGCGTCCGGTTTGATAAATATTAAGTAATCCAGTTAATTATTTGGGGCGGTGCGCCTATCGTTTTCATTTTAGTAATAAGCTTATTATGGGGAACTCTATTGAAGGCCTTAGAATAGTCTAAAAAAATCATGACCACCTGACCCCCCCCCCCCCCTTCCCCCCCCAATCAAGTACTTTAGCAAGTTTATCCTCACTGACCACCTGTTGTGTTGTAGTGGAAATTCCTCGTCGGAAGCCATGTTGAGCATTATTTAGAATCCCTGATTACTCTAAGACGTTGTTCAGGTATGTCGTAAGTACGTGTTCGAGTAATTTGCAGCAAGAAAAATTAATGAAATTGTCCGGTAATTACTGACGCCACTTTTAAAAATCGGAACCACGCGGGATATTTTCCATTCATCTGACACAATACCAAATTCAAAAGACTTGTTAAATATTATTAATACGAATTGCGCTACTATTTGAGCGTACGTTTTGAGAAAAACAGTGGGAATGTTATCGGGACCGGCTGATTTCTTGGGGTCTAAGCGCAATAGCAGTTATAGGATTCCTTTCCTGCTAATAGTTATAGTCGTGTTAGAGTCAGTGGGGGATCGGTTGCCGAACTCCTCATTAGGTACAGTTTATCCAACATTGGCACGCTCGAGAAGAGTAAACAGAAACGAATGTCGGACATGATCATACGCCTTCGCAAAGTCAATCTGGAGTAGAGCAAGCTGTTCATAAGAGCCAGAGCAAGATTCTAGAATTGTAAGTGCAACATAGATGTTATTTGTATAGAGCGGCCCCTCAAACCACAGGTCTGATGAGGGCCAATTAGAACCGTCATCGCTTGTTGTAAACGATTTGACAGAACTTTCGCAAAAATTTTGTAGTCCACATTTGCCAACGTGGTTGGCCTGCAGCCATCCACTGAGCGCAATTTTTCTTTATCCGTGCTCTTTGGAATTAAGACTGTGTGATTCCTAGTAAACGACTGAGGAAGGACCCCTACACATAAACCTAAAGCTAAAATCTGCAGCAAGACCGGGCTCAGCAAAGATTTAAAAGCTGTGTAAAACTCGCATGAGATGCCATCAGGGCCAGGTATTTTGGAGACAGAATTGGTCAACTGCCTCTTCTATTTCTTCCGACGTGACAGGGCCATTGATAACAGCACAGTCATCATCTGATAAAGGCGTTATAAGAGCTATTAAGCTAGATAATAGGCCCGAATTAGCAGAAGCGTCACTGAACATTGCCGTGTAATAGCTCACAAACACAGAGATCAAATCACACGTTTTCGTTACAAGGGTACCATTGGACATTGTTTCCGGTATCAAATTGGCAGTAGCACGACGGTGTTCGTAAAGTAGAGCTTGTGGCGGTAGGGTTTTCACAGTGCAAAGCACCATTTGTACGAGATCGAACTCGAGCACCTCTGTACCCTCCAGCGTCCTGTTTTTGTAGCTCGCACTTTACACTACCAATTTCGCCCAAATACAATCCAGGTGTCTCACATTCCAATTAATAAAGGTTATAAAAACTGTAATGCAGTGTCCGCTGTTGCAAATTCCTGTAAAAAGACTTATCAGACCCACTTTCAATAGCTATCGTTCGCACCTCTTGTTTAAACAGCTCCCAAGCCACAAAAATTGGTATTGCACCTGCCAAACACACTTGCAGTTGTGAGCATATTCAAAAGGCAAACTCTTGGCCATTTACAAGCGAGAACTTAGCTTCCAAAGCTCCCACTGCGGCCTAAATTTTGAACAATAAGTTCTCCCGAGCCGAGCAACCTCCACAGAATGATCTGAAAAGGAAACCGGCACAGTTTCACACAACAGGTCACAGGAAACCAGCGAGAAAGAAACATAAATCCTGTTTAGGTGCGTGTGGGGCCTCCCCTAGATATGCGTGAATAGGGCACTTGCATGACATGAGGCCCCTGTATCAATGAGGCCTGCGTCATCTATATCATGCGAAAACACTTCACCACTTCTGCATCTGTGCTCACTAGGCACGGCACGATCATTCAGGTGACATACACGATTAAAGTCTACCATTAACACAACATTATTATCACAATCTAGGAGAGTAGCCATGCCTCCAAACATATCGACACGCTCAGCAAGCAATATTGGACGCATAAACATTGAGAAGTAGCCATGGCTTCCTGTGGAGCAAAAAAATAACAGCTTATTAGCCGCCCTTCAGACCAAAGGCCTCGGAGATTGAGAATTGCAAACACAAGCTCCTCAGAGGTCGCCATGGTAACAACACAAGTGCTAACTAGACTTGCATTTGTCTGTCTGGAGACGGCGACGTCGACTCCGGACATTCGCTACGACTGTGGAACGCGAACGTTGGCATTTCCCCTTGTGTTTTGACGTGCGCCGACGGCGGCGATGCTTCACGCCTACCGGATCACCATCGTCACCCGAGTCAGATGCACAATGTGCCCGGAGCTTATGAAAATGCTCTTCAACAGGAGGGATGGCCTCAGTTGCTGGTATAGTGGCCTGACCAGCAACCTCTTCCTCGGCATTGAACTCAGGGGCTGGCGTAACCGGGAGTGGCATCTCTGGTAGGATTAAGGCAGGTGGCAGGCTCTCCACCGCGTGCCGGATTCGGATCTCCCATTGCGGCAGCGTCGCACGTCCTTCCACTTTGTCCTCTGTCTCCTTGGAGCCATCCTGGGGAACAACCGATATTCTGGCTGTGGAAGTCGTGTTCACAGTAGTGGTTGAAACGACATCAGCCACGTCAAGCACTTCCGTGGCGTCCATTATATGATCTTGTAGAGCGTCGTCAAGGGGCCGCACAAGGTGCCGCAGCTTATCCGCGTAAGTAACGACGCACTCTTCTGCGGTGTGACAAGAAGCGTCGGCAGTCTTCGCAGGGCGGCGTACGGCAGTGCCTACGGATGTGGCCAACACGGTTGCATCGGAGGCATAGCGGAGGCATAGCATTCATTACTAAAAAGCATTCCACTCAGTTGAAACCTCGGCGGTGATGCAGGCTTTGCGAAATCAGGGGGTAGACGAGCCGTACGTGGAAGTGCTGGAAGATATATAAGTGGCTGCACAGCAACCATAGTTCTGCATAAAGAAAGTAACGAAATTCCCATAAAGAAAGGCGTTAGGCAAGGAGACACAATCTCCCCAGTACTATTCACAGCTTGCTTAGAGGAAGTATTCAGAGACTTGAAATGGGAGCAGTTAGGGATAAGGGTAGACGGAGAATACCCCAGTAATCTGCGATTTGCTGGTGACATTGCCTTGCTAAGCAACTCGGGGGATTGCAAATAATGATTGATGGCCTAGACAAAAAAAGTAGAAAGGTAGGCTTGAAAATCAATATGCAGAAGACTAAGGTAGTGTTTAACAGCCTCAGGAAGGAACAGCAGTTTACATTAGGTAGCGAAGTACTGGAAGTAGTAGGCGAGTAGGTCTACTTAGGACAGGTAGTAACCGCAGACCCGGACCATGAAAAGGAAATAACAAGAAGAATAAGATTGGGATGGAGCACATTTGGCAAGCACTCGCAGATTATGACTAGCAGCTTACCGGTATCGCTCAAGGGAAAAGTATACAACAGTTGCATCTTACCTGTACTTACCTATGGGGCTGAAACTTGGAGGCTAACCAAGAGAGTTCTACTTAAGTTGAGGACAACGCAGAGGGCTATGGAACGAAAAATGGTAGGGGTAACATTAAGTGATAGGAAGCGTGCAGAGTGGGTCAGAGAAATAACTCATGTTACCGACATTCTAGCGGAAATTAAGAAGAAGAAATGGGCATGGGCAGGACATGTAGTGCGAAGAGAGGATAACCGATGGTCGCTTAGGGCAACAAACTGGATTCCAAGGGAAGGAAAGCGTAGCAGGGGGCGGCAGAAAGTTAGGTGGGCGGATGAGGTTAAGAAGTTCGCAGGGGTCAAGTAGATGCCGCTAGCACAGAACCGGGTTAAGTAGAGAAATATGGGACAGGCCTTCGCCCTGCAGTGGGTATAGTCAGGCTGATAATGAATGAATGAATGAAAACAAGGCTCTGTATACATACAAATAGTCAGCAGATGTGAGACGTCTCCAACGCCGACTCCTTCAGCGAGAGACACAACATCCCGGTTTATAGCTCTCAAATCTTCCATTTCAGCCACTTTCCAGTGTTCCGTCGAAATCGAAGTCATCATCTCGTACGCCTGTAGTGCCTCACTTATGAAGGCGTCTTTCAAGCGCTCGGGAAGCCATAGAAACTTCAATTTCGCCACTTATGGTTCTGGTCCACGACGACACAGTGACTGCCCTTAACAACGAGATCACCAAAAGCCACCAGTTTCTCTTTCGAATGTGCTAATTTGGAGGTGACCATTCATACATGGGACATTTTGAAATTGACCTATTGAACTAATTTGCCTGAGGTCCACAACATTCCAAAGGGAGTCTCTCAAGTCGCGTGCCTGGTACGGCCACTCTTCAAGGTCCGCATGCAAGAAAACAGTCAGCGTTAAACTTACCAGTTGGGAGACGGGGCAAAACAGTACGGTAGTCAATACTGCTGGTATTAGCCTGAGCAGCAGCTCGGCCCGAGGCTGATTGAAGCCTTCGTGTGGAGAATATGAAGGAAAGCAACCACTTGGAATTGCGTCTTCGTCTTTCTCCCCGTCCTGGACCGAGAAACGCACATCACAATTCTTAACTGCCATAAGGAAGATACTTAAAAAAAAATAAATCCTGTCTCCACCGGCAATCGAACCTCAATCTCTTGGATCCCCAGCCGACCACTTTAACCAACTGCGCCACGCCCTGGGTCGTGAATACGGTACCGTCCTTGCCAAAAGTAACCAGGCTGCATGTTTCGCTTTTCGCTTATATTCTAAAGCCGGCATGACATTCCAGAGGATCACAACTTGTTAATAAGTGAGAACAGAATCTCGCCTTTACTTTGCATATATTTACAGCCTCAGAAGAGGCACGAATTTTCTACTACACGACTGAGAAGCGAAACCCGCAGCCTGGTTACTTTTGGCAAAGACGGTACATCATAATTCTCCTTCTCTACCGTCAGGATGATAGTAGCAATGGCATCATTAATAATTTTGGTGTCATTGGTGGCATTAGCAATGCTAATGACGGTGCATTTAGTTGATAACAATAACGAGAACAACCGTGATGCATCGTGTGCACCAGCAACGCACAGGCTTTCGCATTTCTGCAGTGTAGATTCCGCATTGCGCTCGGAATTTTTAACACCCACTTGGCAAATTTCTAGACAAATCCCCAGTCAATACAAATGAGTAACACGGCTTTCAAAAAGAAAAATCAATACAGTCTACTTTATTGAACACCAAAGACGTATTACTCAGTAATATTCAGAGTAGAATGGTAACACTCGGCTTGCTCTTAGGTTTCAGGAAATCATTTGATTCTGTTAACAGTAACTAATCAAACTTCAGTTTTATGAAATATGCGGTACTCCACTCCAGTTAATTACTAGCTATCTATAATTAAGACAGCAATGTACTATTTTTAATGGTGCACCTTTGGAATACGGCTTAATACGTAGTGGCGTACTGCAGGGATCCATTCTGAGGCTACTTATGTTCCTGATACACACAAATGACATTGTCAATATACCTAACACTCCTGAAATAATACTATATGGGGACGGCGCAAATGTGCTTTAGTGCAGAGCATATTGAAACCGCAGTTAAGAGAGGCAATCTTTGGCTGGATGACCTCTCTATTTTGTTAAACGTTAAAAGATTATAATTAGATGTCAACAAAACAACGTTTGCATACTTTAAACCTAAAAACAAAGTCATAGACATGGAAAAAACTATTATTTTTAGAGAATAACGTTATCCAACGTGCTGAATTTGTGTTTCTCCTCGGAGTTGTATTTAATGAAATGTTGTTGTAGAATAACTTCTTTGCTATTGAAAGTCGCACGCTAAATTGGAATCATCAATAAATTCGGTCTATTCTTCGAATCCGGTTAAAAACTAGCTTCACTTTACGCTGGTACAATTTCTTCTTTATTACTGCCTTCTAGTTCGGGGTAGCACATCAGACACTAATTTGAAATCACTCTTTTTATTACAAAAAATAGTGATTGGAGTCAGTTCTGGTAATTCCTATTTAGAGACCACAGTTCCACATTGGCGTTGCTTAAAGATATTAAATATTTATAAACTATATACACTGCTGCTTGCCAGGGAAATTTACCACTTGCTTTACAGAGGAACACTTTCGTACCTCATGCGCACTGACCAACGCCAAAGCTAAGAAATTATTGCACCAGGCGCCCAGAATAAGAATAAATTATGGCTCTAAAACTGTGCAGTACCATATAACCGTGATCCTTAATTCTAGCACACAAATAAAAGATATTTTCCATTAATATACAAATGAGCGCTTATTCAAGAAAATAATTAACATGCATGATTTTTACTTACAGTGTTGAAAACGTGCCTAATAAGTGTTGCAGATGTCGAAATTTTGTCCTCATATCTTGATGTGCATATGGTAATTTGTCCTTTGTAATTCGCGTGTGCTAATTTACATGTTCTATTACTGTTGCACATGTTACGCTATGTTGCTGTGTGAGGTGTAGCAGGGAGGAGGGGCCTCGTCAGGCCTACTGTCACTTTCGCCCTCCCCTCAAGTAAGTACACATATCTGGAATAAATATCTTCTTTGCTTCAAGGCATTTCAGTGGAAGTGTACGCGGAAAATTGACCCTTGTTTCCGTCTTATGAATTTGCTTATTTGCATTCAGGTGTCATTTCAACCACGTCACGTGAATCGCGGAGTTCCCGCCATGTAATGAACTCTCCGAAAGGGGGGTTCAGGTTGTGAAGAGGATCCTAAAGAAAGTAGAAGAGACAAATGGCAAACTCTGACTCGGCCATTATCCACTATGGTTGATGATGGCCGCTCCCTTGGTGAGCTGTTCTATGGCAGGAGATTTCGCACTTGGCTCCCAGACTTCAGGCTGTAACCAAGCAGACCGGTGCTCAAACATGCTCAGGCAGACATTCAAGGCTGGATTCTATCACCTGTCGAAACCGGCGATGTCGCGATGGTGAGGCAAAACACATGAAATCGCCCAGTTATTGCAGCAGTCGCACCAATGTCTTATCAAGAAGTTATCGGGGACCACCGAGTGCTGCGAAAGAAAAAACAAAACAAAACAAACGGCGTCGGCATTAAACCGGTGAGTTGTTTCGGCAAGAAGCCATCGAAGGTGACGGCCCAGAGGGTGAACCAGCAAGCGAGCTCCACAAACTCCCCACCGCCACCCGAGACTCTACTGCATCCCAGTAGTTCCTTGCAGCGCTACCAAAGCTACGATGTGCACAGAGGCGACGTTCTGACGCGGCGGAATCTAGTACCAGTATAAATTTGGCATACGAGTATATGCAACAGTGTGTTTTAGAGCACGCATTCGTGAAACGTTATTTAATATCACTTTTTATAAAGTTTATCTTTCACAATCACATGGCCAGCTTGGCGCGCTTCGAAGCAGGGCTTCTCGATTCGCAGTGAACTGGTTATTCTTGTTGGGTACATACTGCCATAAATAATTAACGGTGCATCAAGCTTTCGTTTGGCCTAGCAACGGCCATGAGCAGAGAATATTGCGGCTGATTACTCTATCTCTCGAAGGTGGTTCATTCACTTAAGCGGTTCATCATGAAAAACCCGATGACGCCGAAGGAGCCGCCGTGGCCTCGTTCAACTGCAACGCAGTAGATGTGCAGACATGACAGAAATCACGACGTCCTGCGAAATGCTATTCTGACATTTATTCCGAATCTTCGTACATAGAGAGTGTTTATTTAGAACCAGCTCTGCATACGCCTCGAATACATGACATGCAGGCGGCGAACACGTTTAACGCACTCGCGTAATTTGACCATAGTTAGCTATGGAGGAAAGTCTCCATTCTTCATTGCGCCACCAGAGATAGCGCAACGCCTATGGCACGATTACATTTTCACCTAAGTGCTATCTATACTCGGCAGGAGGGGTGTATCGCAAATTACGCATGCTCATGTTGGTTATGAAAAGCCCCACCCCCTTGGCTATAGAAAACATTGGGTGTTCTGCAATATACACTATTTGTTTACTGACCCTGTTGCACCTTCCAAAAAGGGCTATCGTATACGTAGATAAAATAACTACGTGCTGTTTTCCGCATTCGTGAAAATCTCACCATCGTTATAAAACTGTGATACGCCGAACTGAAAGTACATTATGAATCACAGAAACCTGTACGAAAACTGGCTTCATTTGGCGAACGATCCGCTGCTATTTTTCTAGACATCGCGACTGAAAATTTTCTCAGTTGTCATTTAAAAAAGAACCATTTATAGGGCGTCCCTTCACTGCAATCGAACGCAGAAGGGGTGAATTCATTAAGCACGGACATTGTTGCCGCCCACGGATGTTGGCGGGCGTACACATGTTGCCTTCATTAAACATAAAGACATGACCGACATCAATGCTTTTCGCAGGCATTCAAGAGTAAAAATAGCGTTCCAAGTCGCGAACAAACACGAGCCATGTGCCTCATGAGCTGATGGGGCCTCATTCTTGTTAGCGTGCGCGACAAAAACAGTTTGTTATTAGTCAGATGAACTTATATACGGCAGCTTTGTATTCACTTTGTGCCCAGAGGGAAGGCTACACGCTCGCGATTAAAAAAAGTCTGAGTAGCGCGACTTCAACAGCCTCCGTTTTTCGAACGTCCTCTCCTTGCACACGTCCGGTAAGCGCGACTCCAAGGAATTCCCAAAGCGCAGCACGAAAGCGCCGCTCTAGTTTCTGTATCATTCCCGTATACTCTGTACAGTCTGCCTTCTAGAATGCTGCTTCTGCCATAAACAGTGCATCATCGGCTAAATGTTCATTGGGCAGGTACAGGATAAAACCTCCCGAAAGCAGTTTCCTAGCATTTCAAGTAGAAAGACTATTAAGTTTGATGAACTGGAATGATTTATTCTGCAGTCAGGCTTACACCTTCAAGAGACAGACAATATAGGGAAGCATATCTAATCCATAAATTTAGAAACGTACAGCCATCATGAGTAAATTCAATGTCCTTGAGGAATTTAATTTACGGGATACTAGAATTCCTTAACTATATTCTCTCTGCGTCGTAACTAGTCGGTAGTCCAGAAAACAAACCCATGGAGTGTTAATTGTATACTTTATTCGCAGCACATGTACGTCCCCTCTTTCTGTATAGCATAATTTTCACGTATAAGATGGCGCTGCAAAGATGAAGACAAGCTGCCTTACCGAAACGTCGTCTCGGCTTGCGAACTGAGCCTGGACCCTTATTCAGTGAGGCTCTTTCATACAGTATGTAGGTGTTACACCTGCAGTTTTACATGCACGTGGCAACAATAAAAGTGTGACTGAACTTTCCAGCGACGCACATGCTATTCGCAGTTGTAACAACAGTGATTCATTGGCTACCATTTACTGATTCGTAGCCTGCAATATTTTGTCAAGTACAGTCGGCTACAAAACAAATAAGTTGGATCTTGACCCACCTTCGCGCCACGTTAACTTTTGTTTCAGCAGAATGCATTTACCGTGGTTAACCCATGTCATGAACCCATGTCATGTCATGTTTGCAACACGATAACAAACTGAAACAAATCATCGTTTTGTGGCTCCAGCAAGTTCCTCGAGAGTGTATACAGCTGGCCCGCCGATCAGCCATTCATGCTGCTAAAATGCCACGCGTCCACAGCTAATGTGTGAACGCAGAAACCGCTTCGCGGTGACGATTGACGGAAGCCATGGGTGGTCGCGCCTGGCGAGTGCCTATAGTTAGGCGCGTCATCGGAAGTACATGAGACGAGAGGACCAGTACAAGAAAGTGTACATGTACTTAAGAACGATTGACCATACGCCTGTTTCTGCACCAGTAAATGTTTGGGAGAGACACTCGTAGTCACCTCCTCGCCTTGTGCCTCCGTGGCTTTACATTATCATTAGGTTATGGCCCGAAGGTATCTCAACCGCCATTGATCGTCTGCCGGCAAATACGGCACTTTGCCCCGATGGAATTCGCATTGTTATTTAAAATGACTCAGCCGGGAATCCTGTATTTTTGATGTGGCCTGAAAGCTATCTGTCGATAGAGGGCAAGACTGAAATTATTGGAAAGTTGCTCTTGGCGTGCCTACCCTCAAGTCTGGCGAGTGATCTAATCCAACAAACTAAAAACCTATATAATTAACTAATGCATCTTGCAAATTACAAGAGCACCAATTCATCGCCTATCATGACATCCCTTCAAACAAGGATTTTGTTTCGTCAGATAGCATGGAGTTTGCGCGGCAAATATTCCAACACGCAATTTTTCGAGTTTATTACTATTCTGATATTCCCTTTGTTCGAAAAAGATGCTGTACTTATAAACGACCTCTTTCAGTTTTGTAGCGAAAGCTACCCCATAGCTAGTTAGCGGCGCATTTCGGGAAAGCGTCGCTATTCCCTACTGCGCATGCGCCGTAACCATGGCAACTAGTTGCTACGAATCACAGAAGATGAAGGGAACAGAGAAGAGGGAGAATCAGGAGTCGGTCAATTGGAGCAAGAATATTCGGAAGACGCGAAGTAGAAGAGAAAGACAGAAGAGAGAAAAGAAAGAGAAGAGGGAGGAGAAGAAGCCGGTCAGTTGGAGCAAGAAGATTCGGAAGACACCAAGAAAACGTGCAGATTCGCCGATCATACTACACGGTTTGCAGCCAGTGTATCGGCGACGAGAACGTTCGGGTCGAACTTTGTGAGCAAGCCGTTTGGTAGCTATCGTTGCGCATAATCGGGCTTGACCGAGTTAAATCGGCACCAATAATTTGTTAATAATCTTTCGTCTCCATTTGCTCTCGTGAAATTCGGAGCGCCACATGGTTCCGTAGTCGGGTAGATACTGTTTCTGTCTTGCATAAATGATATCAGTTATAGCGTGTGTTTTGCAGTAAGACTGTTTATTGATGATTGCGTGGAATTAAAAAAAATAATAACCCTAGGTATGGTAACTGTTTAAAGAGAGACCTGATAAATCTTCGTACTTAGTGCAAATGGCGAGCAACGTATCTAAAACGAAAGCCATCGCGATCACAGAAGTTAAATCGATGCTAGGCATTTATACGATAAACGAGGCACAGCTGGAATTAGTTACGAAATTAAGTATTTAGACCAGTATTTAGGTATAGTATTTAGGTGGAATGGAGCACATTAGGCAAGTATCCGCAGATTTTGAACAGCAGCTTACCGGTGTCCTGCAACAGGAAGGTATATAACACTCAGATCTTGCCAGTACTCACCTATGGGACTGAAACTTGGAGGCTAACGAAAAGGGTTCTACGTAAGTTTAGGGCAACTCATAGGGCTATGGAACGCAAAATGGTAGGTGTAATTTTAACAGATAGGAAGCGTGCAGAGTGCGTGCGGACAAATAACACATGGTAATGACGTTGTAGGGGGAATCAAGAAGAAGAAATAGGCATGGCCATTTCTTCCTATTAGTGCGAATAGGCTGCTTGAGGTAACAAACCAAGGGAACAAAAGCGTAGCAGGGGGCGGCAGAGAGTTAGGAGGCCGCTGAGGTCAAATTGATGCAGCTAGCACAGGACCGGGCTAATTGGAGAAGAGATCTTCGACTTGCAGTGGGCATAGTCCGTCTGATGATGATGATGATGAAACTATTTAGCCATGCATTTATCTTCCAAAATTCATGAAACCTTCGCAATGACGATGTTGAGCAAGGCATCTAAAGCGCTTGGCTTTTATGGCGCAACTTGCTTTTAGCCAACGAGGCTACAAAACTGGTTAAAGGAATTTATTACGCGAACGCGACACAGACTGTGCGAGGCTGTGGAGGGCTCCGGAAATGTCGATCTCTTTAACGTGCACTGAAATCGCACGGAAAAGCGGCCGCTGCATCCGAGATTCGAACCCTTTAGGCACAGCAGCCGTGACCACTGCACCACCGCGGCGGGTTGAGACTACAATCTGCAAAACTAACGGGCTACAGTGCATTAGTCCGTTGAAAACTCGAACACGGATCGCTTCTATTCATTCCACATTAGGCTTATCATAAATAAAGTTGATTCAAAATAAACCTGCTTGGTTGATCTTAAAGAACTACGCATGCCCATCAACCGTATACTAAACAAAAAGATCAATTACCACTTCTCCAATACTCACCCTGCTCCAAATCTTGTCGTTCTTTCACAAGCTTTATCTTAGTGATTCGTCATTTTCTGCTGTACACATAAAACCAGCCAATTAAGTAAATTCACGAACAGATCACGAGCACAATATACAACCTATTTTTGTGCGTACAAATTCATTCTTTCAATCTACTAGCCATTCGTTACCGGAATCAACTCCCGGAAATGGTGGCATCTATCACAGACGCATTTGTTGGCAGCCAGAAGTGCATTCTGAGGCTGTGAATGTTCTATGAGCAGCACATTTCTACCTGCAATGATGTGTTTACTTCATGTAAGAACCTTTTGTCTGATATGTTCTCTGTGTTAAATATTTATTGCATCCCTCCTTTGTATTACCCGCTCGAGTCTTAATTGAATAAATATTTCCGGCAGTTATTCGGCCAACGCTGCTTCCTTCTTTGCTGAACTGTTTCAGCATTTGACGAAGGAAGTTCTAACAGGCTCGTACGAAAAGTACTGCGGCTGTTCATCTGCCGCTGTGGCGTCACGTGTGCACGAAAATCGGAGCCTTCTTTCCATAAGCGTGCGCACGAAGAGACGCGCGCGCAGCGAGAATATTATCCTCTTGCAGGCTGCACTCCCGCGGCGCTGGCGGCAGAGCGGAAGCAGTGGAGAGGGTTACCCTCGTCCTTAGTTGCAGCACGTGCTCGCGGAGTGTCGGCAGAGCCATGCCGTCCTCCACCGCCGTCGGGTTGCTGCTGGTCGCCGCGTGTGCCGCGGCGCACGAGCTCACCAACACGGCGGACGCCTTCCCCAACCCGAACGCGGCCGGAGAAGGTGAGTGCGTTCGTCCTTGCACCACGGGAATATCGCCGGCTGGTTTGGCCGTCGCCGCCTGTTCGACAGGCGGAAGGCTTCGCTGTGTCGGGCTTGCAGCCACGGGAAACGCGTCGTGCGCTCACGTTTCCCGGGTGCCATGAATGCTTTCTCCTTAGGAATCTTCGCACCACGTAGTCCTGCATCGTTTTGTGAAAGCATCTTGGACACTGCAAGATAGAGGTAAGAGAAAGAAAAAAAAAGTATTGGGCCCACAACTTTTTGCCAGTGTAGGCGTGTGAGGCTGTCTGCCCTCACCCTGCGGCTTCTTCGCGTGCCGGTTCCTTCGCTGCCGGCAATGAAAAATGTGGCCCAGCAACTGTACAAGCCTGCAGACCGCGCACCGTGGCACTCGAGCGAGTGCCGATGCCGTCGAGCGAAGCACCGCTAGCCAGGGTGTAGAAAGGGCAAGGTGATTGCAGTCTGGCTGGCCAAGCGAACTGCGTTTTACGACTTTATCCGGCGATTAACTCTACTCCGAGGATGTGCCCACTTTTTAGCCTTTACCGTCGTCGATCGTGTACAGCTGCTTGCTCAGTCACGCATACATTCGGCGTGAGCGACGTCGGTTATATTCACCACGGGGACTTTCGCGATGCACAGAATATTACTGTGAAGCGGTGAGTATGATGCTGCGTCTGAGCTGAGCGGAGCCACCGCATCAGTGATATGTCGTGCATGCTTGCGATAATGTTCCTTGAATAGCTATTCCCGTGGTGGACTAGACGCAGCCGCTTATGCGCATGTGCAGCAATGGACAAAAGTTGACAGTGCTGGTTCACAAAGAAAAACGAGCAGACACTTTCTCTGCGGTAGGGATCAGCGAGCAGTAGGGAACCACGCGCGTTCAATTTAGAAGCGAAATTTTGGCAGATGTTCGCGGCAGAAATTTTTCCATCGCTAATCCGTACTCCGCAAACATTTGTTTATTACGCCACAGCTTGAGGGCCTCTTGAATGTGAGACATTCCCGTGCTCACGAGTTATGGAGAGCCCCGCTACACGCGGTTTACTGTTAAACCCTTTGCTACATATTTGCTTTTGCCAAAGACCACACCGAATAGCCCACGTTGTTTCGAAAGATGGCAATCATGCGGGTTGTGCATATGAATCTCGTGTTGGGTCAGGGAAAGCGTTTGAGCAAGGTTGCTTTTAAAAACTGGGTTCAGGAGACGAACGTATCGCTACGGAAAGGGCAGCGTAGGCTCGTTTCGAAGCAACGTCGTAGCATCCGGCAAGCCACTTAGGGGCTGCCATTTCAGATCACGTGATCGCCGTGCGCTTTACATCGAAGCAGGTGCATAGCGGATGTACTTTCAGCTTGGCTAGAACCAGTGTCGCGATGTTTTTACGTCAAGTATCATTTTAAGTTCAATATGTTTAGCTATCTAGCTCAGTGGAGTTTCTCAAATTCAGTTTTGAAAAGCCGCTTTGGGGTTGGGTCACACTAATAGCTGTCATGGTATCGAAAATGCAGCTGGCCACACGTGGTGAATGCGACGTCATGACAAGGTCATTCAGGTCCACTCCGCGGTCAAAGAGCCTGAACATTTTGCAGCGCGGGTGAGAGGCCGAGCAAGCTAGAGGGGAAGCGCAGTGGAGACAGATGAACACGGCAAGGATGTGGTGTAGACTGCAGCTTTGGAAAAACTGGTATATACTTACGGAGCGAACAGAGGCTGGTGATGCGGCAAGCAGACGTCAGGGTTTGAGACGGGAATACAGCAGGAAAATTATAGTGTATGGACATCCATAATGAAGCAAGCAATCCTGGACTGGTGAGTGCATTGGTAGAATATATTTGATGTGAATTTCAGATTTAGCTGGTACGGTCATTTTCTTTTATGACAAGGAGTTTGTAAGTCAGAGGCTTAACAAGGTGTGAAGTAAAGGAGACATTGCATAAACCCTAATATCTGCTTACATATGATATAAGGAAGGTGTGCACGAGAGAAGACGCCCATTAAAAAAGTGCTGCCAAGCACCATTCATATCAGTGAATGCGTGTTATTAGATCAGCAAGAAAGCGCGTGAAAAAAAAAAAAAAAAAGGTGTTTCCTTGCAGTCAACGATAGGTGTTTGCCTTTATTAGTTTTGCATCATTATCAGTAGCGAGGTTCGGTAGAGGCTGTTTAACCCAATGTTTAACGGTAATTTAGAGGGGTTTCATTTCAGTAATTAGAACCACTAAATCACCATGGTTTGCACAAGCTCTCGCAAGATTTGCCAATAAAAAGAAGCGTTTGTACCGCATAGCTAAAACGTCTAACTTGTCGGAACGTTGGCAGGCCTATCGCCTCGCAAATAATACTTATACTCGCGCCATACGGGAATCACTACGCTTATTCTTCAAACGCACCCTTCCCTATCTACAACTCTAATCCCAGACAGTTGATGAGGCTGTTGTCTTCAGCAGGGCTGTGGAATGTTCGCGATACCATAGCCTGCATGTTTTTTGTTTTTAATGTGACAGCTTTAAGAGATGATACGGAAATGCGGAGAGGACCTTAAATACCAAGTTGTTTAATTTGGGGTTATAGAGCCTCAGATGCGGCGGCGGCTCCTCAGGAAAGCGGAGAGCAAGAGCACAAAAATTACACAAACCTTGCTTCGCTTAAGAGCTTAATGGCGAAAACATTGCCTCCTTTTTTTTTCTCGTCTGTCTGCCTCCTCTCTTCTACCGCTATCTTGCGTGTTTGTGTACTCGTTAAAATTTCATTACTTTTTTTTTGGCTTCGTCGTCTCAACCTATTGCGACGTCCGCACCGGGGAAATCATGTTGACATCAGAACTTATTGCGACGCGTCGCTGACACATTTCACGGAATCCCCATCTCGCAGACGTGCGAAATTCACCATGACCCTAGAAACGCTATTGCCTTAAAATATATTAGAATTAGTCTTAGCGCTTCAGTCAGCGAAAATATAATTTGCAGATATAATAAAAAGGCGGAATAGTTGGAAACTAGTATTAGAATGCATCTTCAAACCACGCAAAAAGACGCTTTGTCTTGTTGGCTTCTTCGTCGTCCCTCGTAATTCCAATAATAGTTGTTTGCAGGTCTAGCCTTGCATTTTGCCGTAGAGCCGCCACCCGCTGGGTGCACATTCACACTCAGAGAGCACGAACTATTGACGTCGGAGCGCTGAACAACAGGTCGAGAGCTCAGCTGGTCAACGGCAGCGCGACCAGCACGAGTCTTTTTACAACGTCTTGCTCCTTGACTTGGGCCATCAGCTGCATCCTCTTCAGGCCTGCTAAAGCCGCCCGGGCTAGGTAGTTATTCGTTCCCACTCGAGTGACACGGCTTCATCCGGGTGACATGGGCAACTGCGGTTGTGACTGAGCGACGACCACTTGCTGTCATGCGTGCTATTCGGTAGTTCACTTCGCTGACGTAGCCGAGCGCAACTTAAGGGCGAGCGTAATGCGCTAGCCACGCTTGCGGAGAGGTCGCCAAACCCACACCAAATCTGCGGGGGCATGAGACACATGGTTACGCCGGCTGTCGTACCGAGCTTTGGAACGCTCTTGCGAAGCGAGAATTCGCAAACGGGAGAGACGACGAGCTTCTTCGCACCGACAAAAAGTTACGGCGATGCGCGGTTCGTCATGGATGGAGTAAGGAAGAATGGTGTCTAGAAAATACCGAGGAGGACGGGCATATAGAAGAAAGAACGGGCTGCAGCCGGTTGTCTCATGCGTTGCAGTATTCAATGCAAACGTTATAAACGGCATTATGGTATCCCAGTTCTTGCTGTCTGATGCGATGTAGATAGACAGCATGTTCACTTGTGTGCGGTTTTTGCGCTCCGTCAAGCCGTTGGTTTGAGGGTGATATGGTGTTCGATTGAATGTCGAAAATCCGGCGCGCACAAACGGAGCAGCTATTCCACATCTGCTATAAAATGGCGACCTCGATCACTGATGATCACTCGCGGAGGTCCATGGCGGAGGATGGCAGAACGGAAGTGTGTTATTGGCCATGTTGGCCCTACATAAAACCAACACATTGCCGACCACACTCCAAGCTGTCAAAGGTTGTCGGTATCTTGCGTCGATTGAAATATTTTATGCCGAAGCGTATTAAGGAAATATTGTATAATGCTTTGTTTTCTTCTGTTAAGTATTGCTTTTTGGTGTGGGATACCACGACTTTTACTAATATTTACCGCTTATACTTCCTTCAAAAGAAAGCCGTTCCAAATGTTATGAATGAACCAATTTTCAATGAACTGAACCACACTGAACCAATTTTCAATGAACTTCGAATTATCCGCTTGCCACAATTATACGAAACTTTACTCTTGCGGCGGTATGAAATCGGTGTTCACAATAACAACTGCGTGGTGATAAAGCTGTCAGGATTGCAACGCAGAGTCAATATGCACTACACGAACGACACCCTAATGGCTTGTACGTAAGATCTGAACAAATTATGGTTACCAAATGCTGAGCTACACTCTCCCGCATCAATTAAATAAACAGTCTGAATAAATGTATAGATAATGAAAAATCGGTTGTTTTATGTTTATTTTTTTTATTCTTGTTCGTAAAAGTGATATTATGCTATGTACCACTGCGATGCATCTGTATGGTGTGTCGTCATCGTCAAGCCTTTCTACTGGCTTTTTGCCGGCGCACCGAACATCCTCAAGATGTTAAATAAACATTATTCTTATTTTTAAATTAGGTCGATGGTTTACGCTACTATGGGTAGCTATTTCCTCGCTCTTCTAATGATAGCCAACCTTCCGATGACTTGCCACGCAAAGATTGTGTAAAGTTAATAGGCAATAAATTAAGAGCCAGGTGTCAAGCTGCTTGAAAAAATGAAGCAATGAACAAGCTGCATTCTGTAAAGCCCTTTTTGGGGGAATGGAAATCATACCGACGCCAAGAACGTTTTATCGAAGTTGTTTTATGTCGTCTACGGATAAGACAGACACACATCACACATAATTTTCTCTTGTCAAAAAAAAACAAACAAAAAAAAAACAAAACAAACCACTGTGTGAAATGTGTGCGGATGAGCTCACAGTCAATCACATTTTAATTTCATGCCCGCGACTTGAGGATCTTAGAAATTTTTTAATGTACACATTTCATTTCATCCTGCATTGCTTTCAGGCGAACAAGCATTCGTCGATTTTTTTCTAGTTTGTAAATTTGTTAAAAAAGCCTATGTTTTAACTCAAATATGAGTACCATAACTCTAACTTCACGTAATCATATTTTCTGTTGCGCCATGAAACCCCATTTAACTAACCAACCTTCAGATTGCGCCTTTCTGCGCACTCGAAATAGTCTCCCCAGCCCTATCAGTTGCCACGGCTGTCTCTAATGGCTAGGCCCGTAATATTTAGACCCATGGAGAAGACATATTGCTTTGAAATATTTTTATTGTCTCGATGACCTAGGGAAATTGCGATTTTCGACCACCCAGGCGATGAGATGGCATCTAATAAGCCACCGTGTTGTCTGATCGGAAACTGTAGGTGCAAAACTGTATTCTTCTCGGCTGGTCGTGGGAAACGAGTGATGACAGCCACCTCTTCATATCTGTGCGAACGCCTTGCCTGCCCTGAAATCTGAAGAAATCAAAGCCAAATGGCCTCGTTCAGTGCGTATAATCGGTTGTTCGCTTTTGACTGCTTGTCGCGCAACGTGCTTCAAATAGTGCAGCAACGGCGCGGCGCAGATAACGGCGCATTGAGTGCCACTCCGGATAAAAGTTTCCACGAGCTCCTTTAAGACAAGTCTCCTAGGCGCCAGAGAAGTCTTCCCATCGGCGTCTGCCTGTCGTAGCCGCTTTTCAGATCCAGTTGATGGGAGGGTCCAACTTGCCGTTCCGCAGTCGGTCTGGTTTTGTGTCCATTCGCAGTACCGTCATTACGTTCTGGTCCCGTGAAGGGATAATGTAGTTCTTACAGCTACGGGAGTTGCGGCTGACGATCGAACACGTTGAGAAGCATTCAACGAAATTTGTGGTTTAACCTTGATAAGTGTTCTTTGTGAAATTCTGACGGGGCTTTTACGTGAAAAGTTTTGAGAGTTTGGGCTCAAAGTGCATAGGTCTCGTAAGCGGCTTGAAGGATGGTGATAGCCGCTCCAGTTTGTTCAGAGGCTCTAGGGGTGCTTAGTAAATATTATAGAAGGACGAGCACTAGTTATGTTGTCGGACGACACTTTTGAGCTGTAGTCTCGAGCACCAGTGGAATGTGGCCAGCCAAGATAGACAATGTTGCTCGTCGTGTTGTCGTCCCGTGGCCATTTTTGATGCGTAGGAAGACACGATATCAATTCCGCTTGGTGCAAAATCCTAGAAAACAATATAACAGTATGTAGCATAGCTGTAAAAGTTGCTTCAGCCCAAGCACAGGTAAATGCAAACGCGGAAGCCGGGGCGATCGTATGCACACTGGCCACAGCTGATAAGCTGCTCCGAGCCGTGACTCCTTAAGAAGACTCCATGTAACGCATGAAATACACAACAAAAATGGCAAAGCGTGTTGATTTCGTGTGCTTACAGACTGGACTAGCTGGATGCTCAAGTCGCCCCACTGAAGTGACGTCATATTATTTTTGTCGGGAAGCGTAATAAATGACACTCATCAACGATGTTGGAAAGAAAACGTTTCTTGAGCGCTATAGCTCTCCTGTTGACACAAGCAACGTACCATCCGGACGTTCAGTTGTATTATTTTGGGATTTGGTATAGATAAGATACAAGCGGCCTTCGCTTGTATCCCACTTTCCCGTCGTTGAGAAACATGCATCCCGCATATCACAAATAGCAAGAAAGATAAAGTAAATAAATAGTAGTAAGTGCTGATATCCCGGATGCGATGAGCGGGTTGTTTGTGATCATAGAGGAGCCGTAGCGCTTCTGGCACATTGTTTCCTTTTTTACGTCAATTGGCCGAAAAAAATTCTTTTTCTTCCCTGTGCCAGAGGAAGACACCAGGAAGCTAAATAAAAGGGATTAATTTTAAGTAAAGAGCGTGCAGAGAGCTATGGAGAACAGAACTAGAGCTAGATTGCAGCTAAAGAGAACAGACGCGAGCTAATAATGAAAACTGTAGTGCCCGAAAACACAAGGACTTGGAGGCACCAAGTGCATTTGAGTTTCCATGTTCATTATCACCATCATCATCCCGACTATACTGCACTGCAGGGCAAAGGCCTCTTGAATATTCCTGCAATTTAGCCGGTCCTGCACTCACTTGGCCCCTGCGAACTTTTTAACCTCATCCGCCCACCTAACTTTCTGCCTCCCCCTGCTACGCTTTCCTTCCTTTTGAATCCAATTTTTTACCTTTACCGACCATCTGTTATCCTCCGTTTGCATTACATGCCCGGTGCATGCCTATATGCATTTCTTGATTTCGAGTAGAATGTCATTTCAATTTTAATGCAGGGAAGTTTAAACAATAGCTGTATTATCAGAAACTACTTATAGTCCCATGGTAAGCGTGTTCGCTTTTGTTGTGCAATAAGTTTCTAACAACTCTTGTCGTCCTTCGTCATATTGAGACACAACAGTTTATTTTAGAGTAAAGACGACTGTTTTAAATGCTCGGAGGTTACATGCTGTACTTTTTTATCGTAAATTAGCTCGAGTGTTCCATGAGGTGCTCTAGCGTAAGTTCTTTAAATAGAATGCCAATCCATTTTGGTCGTGACCGCAGGCAGAAATCCTTGCTACTTACTGTTATGATTAAATCAGTCTGTTTCGACGTATGAAGTTACATGCGCTCAGTGTCCTGATTAAACACCTACTCTGTACTGAATCACTGCATCTATCATATCGTTCCCAGTTAGAAGCACGTTGTGAAACTGGATTCGCAATGCTGTCGGCTGAAGCCCCGATGATGTGCAATCGATAATAATTCCGATCTGCCCTTCATGCCTTTGTTTGTGTTGCTTCAGCTTCGCACAAGCCCATGCAAAGAAATATCAATGCGGTCACGTTGCGTCGGACACTATCAGGTGTTTTGGAATCATAAAAAAGAGGCAGTACCACGAAATTGACAAAATGGGTTATTCGGGTAGGTTTTCATTCCAGTTATCGGTCGCCCATCAAATCGAATGGCTTCTAATAGTGTGCCCATTTTCTATAGACGGGCGCCGACTGCTCAGGTGAAGGCCAACCGTCAGATGAGTGTTCACAACGCGATCGCTGTCACATTAAGCAGTAACTGGAGTGCCAAGATAGCACTGAACAACGGCCGCTCGCGCGTTTCCTATCAGAGAACCACTAGGCGATAACGT